>NW_027195195.1:17500-42500 GCF_038502225.1 Cherax quadricarinatus | reverse complement strand
TATATGCAACAGTGCAAATATATGTATTATATGCAACAGTGCAAATATATGTATTATATGCAACAGTGCAAATATATGTATTATATGCAACAGTGCAAATATATGTATTATATGCAACAGTGCAAATATATGTATTATATGCAACAGTGCAAATATATGTATTATATGCAACAGTGCAAATACATGTATTATATGCAACAGTGCAAATATATGTATTATATGCAACAGTGCAAATATATGTATTATATGCAACAGTGCAAATATATGTATTATATGCAACAGTGCAAATATATGTATTATATGCAACAGTGCAAATACATGTATTATATGCAACAGTGCAAATATATGTATTATATGCAACAGTGCAAATATATGTATTATATGCAACAGTGCAAATACATGTATTATATGCAACAGTGCAAATATATGTATTATATGCAACAGTGCAAATATATGTATTATATGCAACAGTGCAAATACATGTATTATATGCAACAGTGCAAATATATGTATTATATGCAACAGTGCAAATACATGTATTATATGCAACAGTGCAAATACATGTATTATATGCAACAGTGCAAATATATGTATTATATGCAACAGTGCAAATATATGTATTATATGCAACAGTGCAAATACATGTATTATATGCAACAGTGAAAATACATGTATTATATGCAACAGTGCAAATATATGTATTATATGCAACAGTGCAAATACATGTATTATATGCAACAGTGCAAATATATGTATTATATGCAACAGTGCAAATACATGTATTATATGCAACAGTGCAAATACATGTATTATATGCAACAGTGCAAATATATGTATTATATGCAACAGTGCAAATATATGTATTATATGCAACAGTGCAAATACATGTATTATATGCAACAGTGCAAATATATGTATTATATGCAACAGTGCAAATATATGTATTATATGCAACAGTGCAAATATATGTATTATATGCAACAGTGCAAATATATGTATTATATGCAACAGTGCAAATACATGTATTATATGCAACAGTGCAAATATATGTATTATATGCAACAGTGCAAATATATGTATTATATGCAACAGTGCAAATATATGTATTATATGCAACAGTGCAAATATATGTATTATATGCAACAGTGCAAATATATGTATTATATGCAACAGTGCAAATACATGTATTATATGCAACAGTGCAAATATATGTATTATATGCAACAGTGCAAATATATGTATTATATGCAACAGTGCAAATATATGTATTATATGCAACAGTGCAAATATATGTATTATATGCAACAGTTCAAATATATGTATTATATGCAACAGTGCAAATATATGTATTATATGCAACAGTGCAAATATATGTATTATATGCAACAGTGCAAATATATGTATTATATGCAACAGTGCAAATATATGTATTATATGCAACAGTGCAAATACATGTATTATATGCAACAGTGCAAATACATGTATTATATGCAACAGTGCAAATATATGTATTATATGCAACAGTGCAAATATATGTATTATATGCAACAGTGCAAATATATGTATTATACGCAACAGTGCAAATATATGTATTATATGCAACAGTGCAAATATATGTATTATATTCAACAGTGCAAATATATGTATTATATGCAACAGTGCAAATATATGTATTATATGCAACAGTGCAAATATATGTATTATATGCAACAGTGCAAATATATGTATTATATGCAACAGTGCAAATATATGTATTATATGCAACAGTGCAAATATATGTATTATATGCAACAGTGCAAATATATGTATTATATGCAACAGTGCAAATATATGTATTATATGCAACAGTGCAAATATAAAATGTAAAGTAACCTACATTCGTAGGTTTGTATCTGCATCTTGTACACTGTATCTGCATCTTGTACACTGTGTCTGTATCTTGTACACTGTATCTGCATCTTGTACACTGTGTCTGTATCATGTACACTGTATCTGTATCTTGTACACTGTTTCTGTATCTTGTACACTGTGTCTGTATCTTGTACACTGTATCTGTATCTTGTACACTGTATCTGCATCTTGTACACTGTATCTGCATCTTGTACACTGTGTCTGTATCTTGTACACTGTATCTGCATCTTGTACACTGTGTCTGTATCTTGTACACTGTATCTGTATGCTGTGTTTGTCTCTGTATCACACACTCTCTGATTATATCTTTGTCTCTCTGCCTGCTTCTTCTCTCACACTCAGTTATTTACTCTCTTACCTTCTCTCTCCTAATCTCCTTCTTCCTTCCCTCACCTGTAACTACGGTGCGTCTGTTGCGTCCGTCAATCCCGATAGCTTGTATTCTGTCGGCTCTGGCATCAGTCCAGTATAGCTCCTGTTCCTGCCAGTCCAGTGAGAGTCCGTTGGGCCAGGCCACGTTTGTGTCCACCAACACTTTCCTGTTTAATACCATCATAAATAACACTCTCTTCCCTAACAGTGAATATGTTATTGACCACCACCACCGCCACCACTTCCACCACCACCGCCACCACTTCCACCACCACCACCACCATCCCTACTCCCACTAACACCACTACCCTCCCACTCCCACTACCACTACCACCACCACTTCCACCAGCACCATCACTTGCACCATCACTTGCACCACCACTACCATCCCACCACAATCACCACTCCCACCACCACCACCACCATCCCCACTACCACCACCACCACCATCCCCACTACCACCACCTATTAAAAACTAGTGGAAATACTAGTCAAACCAGCATGAAAACAATGTAAATTTGGAAAAAAAAACAGTAAAATAAATAGAAAAGTCTGGAATAAAAACACATGAATCAGTAGCAAAAAAATAATGAAAATCAGACAGATGAGACAACACAAACTGATGCAATGTTACTACAGAGGAAGTAAGATGACAGAGACCAGACAATGTTACTACAGAGGAAGTAAGATGACAGAGACCAGACAATGTTACTACAGAGGAAGTAAGATGACAGAGACCAGACAATGTTACTACAGAGGAAGTAAGATGACAGAGACCAGACAATGTTACTACAGAGGAAGTAAGATGACAGAGACCAGACAATGTTACTACAGAGGAAGTAAGATGACAGAGACCAGACAATGTTACTACAGAGGAAGTAAGATGACAGAGACCAGACAATGTTACTACAGAGGAAGTAAGATGACAGAGACCAGACAATGTTACTACAGAGGAAGTAAGATGACAGAGACCAGACAATGTTACTACAGAGGAATTAAGATGACAGAGACCAGACAATGTTACTACAGAGGAAGTAAGATGACAGAGACCAGACAATGTTACTACAGAGGAAGTAAGATGACAGAGACCAGACAATGTTACTACAGAGGAAGTAAGATGACAGAGACCAGACAATGTTACTACAGAGGAAGTAAGATGACAGAGACCAGACAATGTTACTACAGAGGAAGTAAGATGACAGAGACCAGACAATGTTACTACAGAGGAAGTAAGATGACAGAGACCAGACAATGTTACTACAGAGGAAGTAAGATGACAGAGACCAGACAATGTTACAACAGAGGAAGTAAGATGACAGAGACCAGACAATGTTACTACAGAGGAAGTAAGATGACAGAGACCAGACAATGTTACTACAGAGGAAGTAAGATGACAGAGACCAGACAATGTTACTACAGAGGAAGTAAGATGACAGAGACCAGACAATGTTACTACAGAGGAAGTAAGATGACAGAGACCAGACAATGTTACTACAGAGGAAGTAAGATGACAGAGACCAGACAATGTTACTACAGAGGAAGAAAGATGACAAAGACCAGACAATGTTACTACAGAGGAAGTAAGATGACAGAGACCAGACAATGTTACTACAGAGGAAGTAAGATGACAGAGACCAGACAATGTTACTACAGAGGAAGTAAGATGACAGAGACCAGACAATGTTACTACAGAGGAAGTAAGATGACAGAGACCAGACAATGTTACTACAGAGGAAGTAAGATGACAGAGACCAGACACTGTAAGAGGAAGTAAGATGACAGAGACCAGACACTGTAAGAGGAAGTAAGATGACAGAGACCAGACAATGTTACTACAGAGGAAGTAAGATGACAGAGACCAGACAATGTTACTACAGAGGAAGCAAGATGACAGAGACCAGACAATGTTACTACAGAGGAAGTAAGATGACAGAGACCAGACAATGTTACTACAGAGGAAGTAAGATGACAGAGACCAGACAATGTTACTACAGAGGAAGTAAGATGACAGAGACCAGACACTGTAACTACAGAGGAAGTAAGATGACAGAGACCAGACAATGTTACTACAGAGGAAGTAAGATGACAGAGACCAGACACTGTTACTACAGAGGAAGTAAGATAACAGAGACCAGACAATGTTACTACAGAGGAAGTAAGATGACAGAGACCAGACAATGTTACCACAGAGGAAGTAAGATGACAGAGACCAGACAATGTTACTACAGAGGAAGTAAGATGATAGAGACCAGACAATGTTACTACAGAGGAAGTAAGATGATAGAGACCAGACAATGTTACTACAGAGGAAGTAAGATGACAGAGACCAGACAATGTTACTACAGAGGAAGTAAGATGACAGAGACCAGACAATGTTACTACAGAGGAAGTAAGATGACAGAGACCAGACACTGTAACTACAGAGGAAGTAAGATGACAGAGACCAGACAATGTTACTACAGAGGAAGTAAGATGACAGAGACCAGACAATGTTACTACAGAGGAAGTAAGATAACAGAGACCAGACAATGTTACTACAGAGGAAGTAAGATGACAGAGACCAGACAATGTTACTACAGAGGAAGTAAGATGACAGAGACCAGACACTGTAACTACAGAGGAAGTAAGATGACAGAGACCAGACAATGTTACTACAGAGGAAGTAAGATGACAGAGACCAGACAATATTACTACAGAGGAAGTAAGATGACAGAGACCAGACAATGTTACTACAGAGGAAGTAAGATGACAGAGACCAGACACTGTAACTACAGAGGAAGTAAGATAACAGAGACCAGACAATGTTACTACAGAGGAAGTAAGATGACAGAGACCAGACAATGTTACCACAGAGGAAGTAAGATGACAGAGACCAGACAATGTTACTACAGAGGAAGTAAGATGACGGAGACCAGACAATGTTACTACAGAGGAAGGAAGATGACAGAGACCAGACAATGTTACTACAGAGGAAGTAAGATGACAGAGACCAGACAATGTTACTACAGAGGAAGTAAGATGACAGAGACCAGACACTGTAACTACAGAGGAAGTAAGATAACAGAGACCAGACAATGTTACTACAGAGGAAGTAAGATGACAGAGACCAGACAATGTTACTACAGAGGAAGTAAGATGACAGAGACCAGACAATGTTACTACAGAGGAAGTAAGATGACAGAGAGCAGACAATGTTACTACAGAGGAAGTAAGATGACAGAGACCAGACAATGTTACTACAGAGGAAGTAATATGACAGAGACCAGACAATGTTACTACAGAGGAAGTAAGATGACAGAGACCAGACAATGTTACCACAGAGGAAGTAAGATGACAGAGACCAGACAATGTTACTACAGAGGAAGTAAGATAACAGAGACCAGACAATGTTACTACAAAGGAAGTAAGATGACAGAGACCAGACAATGTTAATACAGAGGAAGTAAGATGACAGAGACCAGACAATGTTACTACAGAGGAAGTAAGATGACAGAGACCAGACAATGTTACTACAGAGGAAGTAAGATGACAGAGACCAGACAATGTTACTACAGAGGAAGTAAGATAACAGAGACCAGACAATGTTACCACAGAGGAAGTAAGATGACAGAGACCAGACAATGTTACTACAGAGGAAGTAAGATGACAGAGACCAGACAATGTTACCACAGAGGAAGTAAGATGACAGAGACCAGACAATGTTACTACAGAGGAAGTAAGATGACAGAGACCAGACAATGTTACTACAGAGGAAGTAAGATGACAGAGACCAGACAATGTTACTACAGAGGAAGTAAGATGACAGAGACCAGACAATGTTACTACAGAGGAAGTAAGATGACAGAGACCAGACAATGTTACCACAGAGGAAGTAAGATGGCAGAGACCAGACAATGTTACTGCAGAGGAAGTAAGATGACAGAGACCAGAAAATGTTACTACAGAGGAAGTAAGATAACAGAGACCAGACAATGTTACTACAGAGGAAGTAAGATGACAGAGACCAGACAATGTTACTACAGAGGAAGTAAGATGACAGAGACCAGACAATGTTACTACAGAGGAAGTAAGATGACAGAGACCAGACAATGTTACTACAGAGGAAGTAAGATGACAGAGACCAGACAATGTTACTACAGAGGAAGTAAGATAACAGAGACCAGACAATGTTACCACAGAGGAAGTAAGATGACAGAGACCAGACAATGTTACTACAGAGGAAGTAAGATGACAGAGACCAGACAATGTTACTACAGAGGAAGTAAGATGACAGAGACCAGACAATGTTACTACAGAGGAAGTAAGATGACAGAGACCAGACAATGTTACTACAGAGGAAGTAAGATGACAAAGACAAGACAATGTTACTACAGAGGAAGTAAGATGACAGAGACCAGACAATGTTACTACAGAGGAAGTAAGATGACAGAGACCAGACAATGTTACTACAGAGGAAGTAAGATGACAGAGACCAGACAATGTTACTACAGAGGAAGTAAGATGACAGAGACCAGACAATGTTACTACAGAGGAAGTAAGATGACAGAGACCAGACAATGTTACTACAGAGGAAGTAAGATGACAGAGACCAGACAAAGTTACTACAGAGGAAGTAAGATGACAGAGACCAGACACTGTAACTACAGAGAAAGTAAGATGACAGAGACCAGACAATGTTACTACAGAGGAAGTATGATGACAGAGACCAGACAATGTTACTACAGAGGAAGTAAGATGACAGAGACCAGACAATGTTACTACAGAGGAAGTAAGATGACAGAGACCAGACAATGTTACTACAGAGGAAGTAAGATGACAGAGACCAGACAATGTTACTACAGAGGAAGTAAGATGACAGAGACCAGACAATGTTATTACAGAGGAAGTAAGATGACAGAGACCAGACAATGTTACTACAGAGGAAGTAAGATGACAGAGACCAGACAATGTTACTACAGAGGAAGTAAGATGACAGAGACCAGACAATGTTACTACAGAGGAAGTAAGATGACAGAGACCAGACAATGTTACTACAGAGGAAGTAAGATGACAGAGACCAGACAATGTTACTACAGAGGAAGTAAGATGACAGAGACCAGACAATGTTACTACAGAGGAAGTAAGATGACAGAGACCAGACAATGTTACTACAGAGGAAGTAAGATGACAGAGACCAGACAATGTTACTACAGAGGAAGTAAGATGACAGAGACCAGACACTGTAACTACAGAGGAAGTAAGACGACAGAGACCAGACAATGTTACTACAGAGGAAGCAAGATGACAGAGACCAGACAATGTTACTACAGAGGAAGTAAGATGACAGAGACCAGACAATGTTACTACAGAGGAAGTAAGATGACAGAGACCAGACAATGTTACTACAGAGGAAGTAAGATGACAGAGACCAGACACTGTAACTACAGAGGAAGTAAGATGACAGAGACCAGACAATGTTACTACAGAGGAAGTAAGATGACAGAGACCAGACAATGTTACTACAGAGGAAGTAAGATGACAGAGACCAGACAATGTTACTACAGAGGAAGTAAGTTGACAGAGACCAGGCAATGTTACTACAGAGGAAGTAAGATGACAGAGACCAGATAATGTTACTACAGAGGAAGTAAGATGACAGAGACCAGACAATGTTACTACAGAGGAAGTAAGATGACAGAGACCAGACAATGTTACCACAGAGGAAGTAAGATGACAGAGACCAGACAATGTTACCACAGAGGAAGTAAGATGACAGAGACCAGACAATGTTACTACAGAGGAAGTAAGATGACAGAGACCAGACAATGTTACCACTTAGGAAGTAAGATGACAGAGACCAGACAATGTTACCACAGAGGAAGTAAGATGACAGAGACCAGACACTGTTACTACAGAGGAAGTAAGATAACAGAGACCAGACAATGTTACTACAGAGGAAGTAAGATGACAGAGACCAGACAATGTTACTACAGAGGAAGTAAGATGACAGAGACCAGACAATGTTACTACAGAGGAAGTAAGATGACAGAGACCAGACAATGTTACTACAGAGGAAGTAAGATGACAGAGACCAGACAATGTTACTACAGAGGAAGTAAGATGACAGAGACCAGACAATGTTACTACAGAGGAAGTAAGATGACAGAGACCAGACAATGTTACTACAGAGGAAGTAAGATGACAGAGACCAGACAATGTTACTACAGAGGAAGTAAGATGACAGAGACCAGACAATGTTACTACAGAGGAAGTAAGATGACAGAGACCAGACAATGTTACTACAGAGGAAGTAAGATGACAGAGACCAGACAATGTTACTACAGAGGAAGTAAGATGACAGAGACCAGACAATGTTACTACAGAGGAAGTAAGATGACAGAGACCAGACAATGTTACTACAGAGGAAGTAAGATGACAGAGACCAGACAATGTTACTACAGAGGAAGTAAGATGACAGAGACCAGACAATGTTACTACAGAGGAAGTAAGATGACAGAGACCAGACAATGTTACTACAGAGGAAGTAAGATGACAGAGACCAGACACTGTAACTACAGAGGAAGTAAGACGACAGAGACCAGACAATGTTACTACAGAGGAAGCAAGATGACAGAGACCAGACAATGTTACTACAGAGGAAGTAAGATGACAGAGACCAGACAATGTTACTACAGAGGAAGTAAGATGACAGAGACCAGACAATGTTACTACAGAGGAAGTAAGATGACAGAGACCAGACACTGTAACTACAGAGGAAGTAAGATGACAGAGACCAGACAATGTTACTACAGAGGAAGTAAGATGACAGAGACCAGACAATGTTACTACAGAGGAAGTAAGATGACAGAGACCAGACACTGTAACTACAGAGGAAGTAAGAAGACAGAGACCAGACAATGTTACTACAGAGGAAGCAAGATGACAGAGACCAGACAATGTTACTACAGAGGAAGTAAGATGACAGAGACCAGACAATGTTACTACAGAGGAAGTAAGATGACAGAGACCAGACAATGTTACTACAGAGGAAGTAAGATGACAGAGACCAGACACTGTAACTACAGAGGAAGTAAGATGACAGAGACCAGACAATGTTACTAGAGAGGAAGTAAGATGACAGAGACCAGACAATGTTACTACAGAGGAAGTAAGATGACAGAGACCAGACACTGTAACTACAGAGGAAGTAAGATGACAGAGACCAGACAATAGAGAGGAAGTAAGATGACAGAGACCAGACAATGTTACTACAGAGGAAGTAAGATGACAGAGACCAGACAATGTTACTACAGAGGAAGTAAGATGACAGAGACCAGACAATGTTACTACAGAGGAAGTAAGATGACAGAGACCAGACAATGTTACTACAGAGGAAGTAAGATGACAGAGACCAGACAATGTTACTACAGAGGAAGTAAGATGACAGAGACCAGACACTGTTACCACAGAGGAAGTAAGATGACAGAGACCAGACAATGTTACTACAGAGGAAGTAAGATGACAGAGACCAGACAATGTTACCACAGAGGAAGTAAGATGACAGAGACCAGACAATGTTACCACAGAGGAAGTAAGATGACAGAGACCAGACAATGTTACTACAGAGGAAGTAAGATGACAGAGACCAGACAATGTTACTACAGAGGAAGTAAGATGACAGAGACCAGGCATTGTTACTACAGAGGAAGTAAGATGACAGAGACCAGATAATGTTACTACAGAGGAAGTAAGATGACAGAGACCAGACAATGTTACTACAGAGGAAGTAAGATGACAGAGACCAGACAATGTTACTACAGAGGAAGTAAGTTGACAGAGACCAGGCAATGTTACTACAGAGGAAGTAAGATGACAGAGACCAGATAATGTTACTACAGAGGAAGTAAGATGACAGAGACCAGACAATGTTACTACAGAGGAAGTAAGATGACAGAGACCATACAATGTTACCACAGAGGAAGTAAGATGACAGAGACCAGACAATGTTACCACAGAGGAAGTAAGATGACAGAGACCAGACAATGTTACTACAGAGGAAGTAAGATGACAGAGACCAGACAATGTTACCACTTAGGAAGTAAGATGACAGAGACCAGACAATGTTACCACAGAGGAAGTAAGATGACAGAGACCAGACACTGTTACTACAGAGGAAGTAAGATAACAGAGACCAGACAATGTTACTACAGAGGAAGTAAGATGACAGAGACCAGACAATGTTACTACAGAGGAAGTAAGATGACAGAGACCAGACAATGTTACTACAGAGGAAGTAAGATGACAGAGACCAGACAATGTTACTACAGAGGAAGTAAGATGACAGAGACCAGACAATGTTACTACAGAGGAAGTAAGATGACAGAGACCAGACAATGTTACCACAGAGGAAGTAAGATGACAGAGACCAGACAATGTTACTACAGAGGAAGTAAGATGACAGAGACCAGACAATGTTACTACAGAGGAAGTAAGATGACAGAGACCAGACAATGTTACTACAGAGGAAGTAAGATGACAGAGACCAGACAATGTTACTACAGAGGAAGTAAGATGACAGAGACCAGACAATGTTACTACAGAGGAAGTAAGATGACAGAGACCAGACAATGTTACTACAGAGGAAGTAAGATGACAGAGACCAGACAATGTTACTACAGAGGAAGTAAGATGACAGAGACCAGACAATGTTACTACAGAGGAAGTAAGATGACAGAGACCAGACAATGTTACTACAGAGGAAGTAAGATGACAGAGACCAGACAATGTTACTACAGAGGAAGTAAGATGACAGAGACCAGACAATGTTACTACAGAGGAAGTAAGATGACAGAGACAAGACAATGTTACTACAGAGGAAGTAAGATGACAGAGACCAGACAATGTTACTACAGAGGAAGTAAGATGACAGAGACCAGACAATGTTACTACAGAGGAAGTAAGATGACAGAGACCAGACAATGTTACTACAGAGGAAGTAAGATGACAGAGACCAGACAATGTTACTACAGAGGAAGTAAGATGACAGAGACCAGACAATGTTACTACAGAGGAAGTATGATGACAGAGAGCAGACAATGTTACTACAGAGGAAGTAACATGACAGAGACCAGACAATGTTACTCCAGAGGAAGTAAGATGACAGAGACCAGACAATGTTACTACAGAGGAAGTAAGATGACAGAGACCAGACAATGTTACTACAGAGGAAGTAAGATGACAGAGACCAGACAATGTTACCACAGAGGAAGTAAGATGACAGAAACCAGACAATGTTACTACAGAGGAAGTAAGATGACAGAGACCAGACAATGTTACTACAGAGGAAGTAAGATGACAGAGACCAGACAATGTTACTACAGAGGAAGTAAGATGACAGAGACCAGACAATGTTACTACAGAGGAAGTAAGATGACAGAGACCAGACAATGTTACTACAGAGGAAGTAAGATGACAGAGACCAGACAATGTTACTACAGAGGAAGTAAGATGACAAAGACCAGACAATGTTACTACAGAGGAAGTAAGATGACAGAGACCAGACAATGTTACTACAGAGGAAGTAAGATGACAGAGACCAGACAATGTTACTACAGAGGAAGTAAGATGACAGAGAGCAGACAATGTTACCACAGAGGAAGTAAGATGACAGAGACCAGACAATGTTACTACAGAGGAAGTAAGATGACAGAGACCAGACAATGTTACTACAGAGGAAGTAAGATGACAGAGACCAGACAATGTTACTACAGAGGAAGTAAGATGACAGAGACCAGACAATGTTACCACAGAGGAAGTAAGATGACAGAGACCAGACAATGTTACTACAGAGGAAGTAAGATGACAGAGACCAGACAATGTTACTACAGAGGAAGTAAGATGACAGAGACCAGTCAATGTTACTACAGAGGAAGTAAGATGACAGAGACCAGACAATGTTACCACAGAGTAAGTAAGATGACAGAGACCAGACAATGTTACTACAGAGGAAGTAAGATGACAGAGACCAGACAATGTTACTACAGAGGAAGTAAGATGACAGAGACCAGACAATGTTACCACAGAGGAAGTAAGATGACAGAGACCAGACAATGTTACTACAGAGGAAGTAAGATGACAGAGACCAGACAATGTTACTACAGAGGAAGTAAGATGACAGAGACCAGACAATGTTACCACAGAGGAAGTAAGATGACAGAGACCAGACAATGTTACTACAGAGGAAGTAAGATGACAGAGACCAGACAATGTTACTACAGAGGAAGTAAGATGACAGAGACCAGACAATGTTACTACATAGGAAGTAAGATGACAGAGAACAGACACTGTAACTACAGAGGAAGTAAGATGACAGAGACCAGACAATGTTACTACAGAGGAAGTAAGATGACAGAGACCAGACAATGTTACTACAGAGGAAGTAAGATGACAGAGACCAGACAATGTTACTACAGAGGAAGTAAGATGACAGAGACCAGACAATGTTACTACAGAGGAAGAAAGATGACAGAGACCAGACAATGTTACTACAGAGGAAGTAAGATGACAGAGACCAGACAATGTTACTACAGAGGAAGTAAGATGACAGAGACCAGACACTGTAAGAGGAAGTAAGATGACAGAGACCAGACAATGTTATTACAGAGGAAGTAAGATGACAGAGACCAGACAATGTTACTACAGAGGAAGTAAGATGACAGATACCAGACACTGTAACTACAGAGGAAGTAAGATGACAGAGACCAGACACTGTAACTACAGAGGAAGTAAGATGACAGAGACCAGACAATGTTACTACAGAGGAAGTAAGATGACAGAGACCAGACACTGTAACTACAGAGGAAGTAAGATGACAGAGACCAGACAATGTTACTACAGAGGAAGTAAGATGACAGAGACCAGACAATGTTACTACAGAGGAAGTAAGATGACAGAGACCAGACAATGTTACTACAGAGGAAGTAAGATGACAGAGACCAGACACTGTAACTACAGAGGAAGTAAGATGACAGAGACCAGACAATGTTACTACAGAGGAAGTAAGATGACAGAGACCAGACACTGTAACTACAGAGGAAGTAAGATGACAGAGACCAGACAATGTTACTACAGAGGAAGTAAGATGACAGAGACCAGACAATGTTACTACAGAGGAAGTAAGATGACAGAGACCAGACACTGTAACTACAGAGGAAGTAAGATGACAGAGACCAGACAATGTTACTACAGAGGAAGTAAGATGACAGAGACCAGACACTGTAACTACAGAGGAAGTAAGATGACAGAGACCAGACAATGTTACTACAGAGGAAGTAAGATGACAGAGACCAGACAATGTTACTACAGAGGAAGTAAGATGACAGAGACCAGACAATGTTACTACAGAGGAAGTAAGATGACAGAGACCAGACAATGTTACTACAGAGGAAGTAAGATGACAGAGACCAGACAATGTTACTACAGAGGAAGTAAGATGACAGAGACCAGACACTGTTACTACAGAGGAAGTAAGATGACAGAGACCAGACAATGTTACTACAGAGGAAGTAAGATGACAGAGACCAGACAATGTTACTACAGAGGAAGTAAGATGACAGAGACCAGACAATGTTACTACAGAGGAAGTAAGATGACAGAGACCAGACAATGATACTACAGAGGAAGTAAGATGACAGAGACCAGACAATGTTACTAGAGAGGAATTAAGAAGACAGAGACCAGACAATGTTACCACAGAGGAAGTAAGATGACAGAGACAAGACAATGTTACTACAGAGGAAGTAAGATGACAGAGACCAGACACTGTAACTACAGAGGAAGTAAGATGACAGAGACCAGACAATGTTACTACAGAGGAAGTAAGATGACAGAGACCAGACAATGTTACTACAGAGGAAGTAAGATGACAGAGACCAGACAATGTAACTACAGATGAAGTAAGATGACAGAGACCAGACAATGTTACTACAGAGGAAGTAAGATGACAGAGACCAGACACTGTTACTACAGAGGAAGTAAGATGACAGAGACCAGACAATGTTACTACAGAGGAAGTAAGATGACAGAGACCAGACAATGTTACTACAGAGGAAGTAAGATGACAGAATCCAGACAATGTTACTACAGAGGAAGTAAGATGACAGAGACCAGACAATGTTACTACAGACGAAGTAAGATGACAGAGACCAGACAATGTTACTACAGAGGAAGTAAGATGACAGAGACCAGACACTGTAACTACAGAGGAAGTAAGATGACAGAGACCAGACAATGTTACTACAGAGGAAGTAAGATGACAGAGACCAGACAATGTTACTACAGAGGAAGTAAGATGACAGAGACCAGACAATGTTACTACAGAGGAAGTAAGATGACAGAGACCAGACAATGTTACTACAGAGGAAGTAAGATGACAGAGACCAGACAATGTTACTACAGAGGAAGTAAGATGACAGAGACCAGACACTGTAACTACAGAGGAAGTAAGATGACAGAGACCAGACAATGTTACTACAGAGGAAGTAAGATGACAGAGACCAGACACTGTAACTACAGAGGAAGTAAGATGACAGAGACCAGACAATGTTACTACAGAGGAAGTAAGATGACAGAGACCAGACAATGTTACTACAGAGGAAGTAAGATGACAGAGACCAGACAATGTTACTACAGAGGAAGTAAGATGACAGAGACCAGACACTGTAACTACAGAGGAAGTAAGATGACAGAGACCAGACACTGTAACTACAGAGGAAGTAAGATGACAGAGACCAGACAATGTTACTACAGAGGAAGTAAGATGACAGAGACCAGACAATGTTACTACAGAGGAAGTAAGATGACAGAGACCAGACAATGTTACTACAGAGGAAGTAAGATGACAGAGACCAGACAATGTTACTACAGAGGAAGTAAGATGACAGAGACCAGACAATGTTACTACAGAGGAAGTAAGATGACAGAGACCAGACAATGTTTCTACAGAGGAAGTAAGATGACAGAGACCAGACAATGTTACTACAGAGGAAGTAAGATGACAGAGACCAGACAATGTTACTACAGAGGAAGAAAGATGACAGAGACCAGACAATGTTACTACAGAGGAAGTAAGATGACAGAGACCAGACAATGTTACTACAGAGGAAGTAAGATGACAGAGACCAGACACTGTAAGAGGAAGTAAGATGACAGAGACCAGACAATGTTATTACAGAGGAAGTAAGATGACAGAGACCAGACAATGTTACTACAGAGGAAGTAAGATGACAGATACCAGACACTGTAACTACAGAGGAAGTAAGATGACAGAGACCAGACAATGTTACTACAGAGGAAGTAAGATGACAGAGACCAGACAATGTTACTACAGAGGAAGTAAGATGACAGAGACCAGACAATGTTACTACAGAGGAAGAAAGATGACAGAGACCAGACAATGTTACTACAGAGGAAGTAAGATGACAGAGACCAGAAAATGTTACTACAGAGGAAGTAAGATGACAGAGACCAGACACTGTAACTACAGAGGAAGTAAGATGACAGAGACCAGACAATGTTACTACAGAGGAAGTAAGATGACAGAGACCAGAAAATGTTACTACAGAGGAAGTAAGATGACAGAGACCAGACACTGTAACTACAGAGGAAGAAAGATGACAGAGACCAGACAATGTTACTACAGAGGAAGTAAGATGACAGAGACCAGAAAATGTTACTACAGAGGAAGTAAGATGACAGAGACCAGACACTGTAACTACAGAGGAAGTAAGATGACAGAGACCAGACAATGTTACTACAGAGGAAGAAAGATGACAGAGACCAGACAATGTTACTACAGAGGAAGTAAGATGACAGAGACCAGACAATGTTACTACAGAGGAAGTAAGATGACAGAGACCAGACACTGTAACTACAGAGGAAGTAAGATGACAGAGACCAGACAATGTTACTACAGAGGAAGTAAGATGACAGAGACCAGACAATGTTACTACAGAGGAAGTAAGATGACAGAGACCAGACAATGTTACTACAGAGGAAGTAAGATGACAGAGACCAGACAATTTTACTACAGAGGAAGTAAGATGACAGAGACCAGACAATGTTACTACAGAGGAAGTAAGATGACAGAGACCAGACACTGTAACTACAGAGGAAGTAAGATGACAGAGACCAGACAATGTTACTACAGAGGAAGTAAGATGACAGAGACCAGACAATGTTACTACAGAGGAAGTAAGATGACAGAGACCAGACAATGTTACTACAGAGGAAGTAAGATGACAGAGACCAGACACTGTAACTACAGATGAAGTAAGATGACAGAGACCAGACAATGTTACTACAGAGGAAGTAAGATGACAGAGACCAGACAATGTTACCACAGAGGAAGTAAGATGACAGAGACCAGACAATGTTACTACAGAGGAAGTAAGATGACAGAGACCAGACACTGTAACTACAGATGAAGTAAGATGACAGAGACCAGACAATGTTACTACAGAGGAAGTAAGATGACAGAGACCAGACACTGTAACTACAGAGGAAGTAAGATGACAGAGACCAGACAATGTTACTACAGAGGAAGTAAGATGACAGAGACCAGACACTGTAACTACAGAGGAAGTAAGATGACAGAGACCAGACAATGTTACTACAGAGGAAGTAAGATGACAGAGACCAGACAATGTTACTACAGAGGAAGTAAGATGACAGAGACCAGAAAATGTTACTACAGAGGAAGTAAGATGACAGAGACCAGACAATGTTACTACAGAGGAAGTAAGATGACAGAGACCAGACACTGTAACTACAGAGGAAGTAAGATGACAGAGACCAGACAATGTCACTACAGAGGAAGTAAGATGACAGAGACCAGACAAAGTTACTACAGAGGAAGTAAGACGACAGAGACCAGACAATGTTACTACAGAGGAAGTAAGATGACAGAGACCAGACAATGTTACTACAGAGGAAGTAAGATGACAGAGACCAGACAATGTTACTACAGAGGAAGTAAGATGACAGAGACCAGACAATGTTACTACAGAGGAAGTAAGATGACAGAGACCAGACAATGTTACTACAGAGGAAGTAAGATGACAGAGACCAGGCAATGTTACTACAGAGGAAGAAAGATGACAGAGACCAGACAATGTTACTACAGAGGAAGTAAGATGACAGAGACCAGACAATGTTACTACAGAGGAAGTAAGATGACAGAGACCAGACACTGTAAGAGGAAGTAAGATGACAGAGACCAGACAATGTTATTACAGATGAAGTAAGATGACAGAGACCAGACAATGTTACTACAGAGGAAGTAAGATGACAGAGACCAGACAATGTTACTACAGAGGAAGTAAGATGACAGAGACCAGACACTGTAAGAGGAAGTAAGATGACAGAGACCAGACACTGTTACTACAGAGGAAGTAAGATGACAGAGACCAGACAATGTTACTACAGAGGAAGTAAGATGACAGATACCAGACAATGTTACTACAGAGGAAGTAAGATGACAGAGACCAGACAATGTTACTACAGAGGAAGTAAGATGACAGAGACCAGACAATGTTACTACAGAGGAAGAAAGATGACAGAGACCAGACAATGTTACTACAGAGGAAGAAAGATGACAGAGACCAGACAATGTTACTACAGAGGAAGTAAGATGACAGAGACCAGACACTGTAACTACAGAGGAAGTAAGATGACAGAGACCAGACAATGTTACTACAGAGGAAGTAAGATGACAGAGACCAGACAATGTTACTACAGAGGAAGTAAGATGACAGAGACCAGACAATGTTACTACAGAGGAAGTAAGATGACAGAGACCAGACAATGTTACTACAGAGGAAGTAAGATGACAGAGACCAGACACTGTAACTACAGAGGAAGTAAGATGACAGAGACCAGACAATGTTACTACAGAGGAAGTAAGATGACAGAGACCAGACAATGTTACTACAGAGGAAGTAAGATGACAGAGACCAGACAATGTTACTACAGAGGAAGTAAGATGACAGAGACCAGACAATGTTACTACAGAGGAAGTAAGATGACAGAGACCAGACAATGTTACTACAGAGGAAGTAAGATGACAGAGACCAGACAATGTTACTACAGAGGAAGTAAGATGACAGAGACCAGACAATGTTACTACAGAGGAAGTAAGATGACAGAGACCAGACACTGTAACTACAGAGGAAGTAAGATGACAGAGACCAGACAATGTTACTACAGAGGAAGTAAGATGACAGATACCAGACAATGTTACTACAGAGGAAGTAAGATGACAGAGACCAGACACTGTAACTACAGAGGAAGTAAGATGACAGAGACCAGACAATGTTACTACAGAGGAAGTAAGATGACAGAGACCAGACACTGTAACTACAGAGGAAGTAAGATGACAGAGACCAGACAATGTTACTACAGAGGAAGTAAGATGACAGAGACCAGACAATGTTACTACAGAGGAAGTAAGATGACAGAGACCAGACAATGTTACTACAGAGGAAGTAAGATGACAGAGACCAGACAATGTTACTACAGAGGAAGTAAGATGACAGAGACCAGACAATGTTACTACAGAGGAAGTAAGATGACAGAGACCAGACAATGTTACTACAGAGGAAGTAAGATGACAGAGACCAGACAATGTTACTACAGAGGAAGAAAGATGACAGAGACCAGACAATGTTACTACGGAGGAAGTAAGATGACAGAGACCAGACAATGTTACTACAGAGGAAGTAAGATGACAGAGACCAGACACTGTAAGAGGAAGTAAGATGACAGAGACCAGACAATGTTATTACAGAGGAAGTAAGATGACAGAGACCAGACAATGTTACTACAGAGGAAGTAAGATGACAGATACCAGACACTGTAACTACAGAGGAAGTAAGATGACAGAGACCAGACAATGTTACTACAGAGGAAGTAAGATGACAGAGACCAGACAATGTTACTACTGAGGAAGAAAGATGACAGAGACCAGACAATGTTACTAAAGAGGAAGTAAGATGACAGAGACCAGACAATGTTACTAAAGAGGAAGTAAGATGACAGAGACCACACAATGTTACTACAGAGGAAGTAAGATGACAGAGACCAGACAATGTTACTAAAGAGGAAGTAAGATGACAGAGACCACACAATGTTACTACAGAGGAAGTAAGATGACAGAGACCAGACACTGTAACTACAGAGGAAGTAAGATGACAGAGACCAGACAATGTTACTACAGAGGAAGTAAGATGACAGAGACCAGACAATGTTACTACAGAGGAAGTAAGATGACAGAGACCAGACAATGTTACTACAGAGGAAGTAAGATGACAGAGACCAGAAAATGTTACTACAGAGGAAGTAAGATGACAGAGACCAGACAATGTTACTACAGAGGAAGTAAGATGACAGAGACCAGACAATGTTACTACAGAGGAAGTAAGATGACAGAGACCAGACACTGTAACTACAGAGGAAGTAAGATGACAGAGACCAGACAATGTTACTACAGAGGAAGTAAGATGACAGAGACCAGACACTGTAACTACAGAGGAAGTAAGATGACAGAGACCAGACAATGTTACTACAGAGGAAGTAAGATGACAGAGACCAGACAATGTTACTACAGAGGAAGTAAGATGACAGAGACCAGAAAATGTTACTACAGAGGAAGTAAGATGACAGAGACCAGACAATGTTACTACAGAGGAAGTAAGATGACAGAGACCAGACAATGTTACTACAGAGGAAGTAAGATGACAGAGACCAGACACTGTAACTACAGAGGAAGTAAGATGACAGAGACCAGACAATGTTACTACAGAGGAAGTAAGATGACAGAGACCAGACACTGTAACTACAGAGGAAGTAAGATGACAGAGACCAGACAATGTTACTACAGAGGAAGTAAGATGACAGAGACCAGACAATGTTACTACAGAGGAAGTAAGATGACAGAGACCAGACAATGTTACTACAGAGGAAGTAAGATGACAGAGACCAGACACTGTAACTACAGAGGAAGTAAGATGACAGAGACCAGACAATGTTACTACAGAGGAAGTAAGATGACAGAGACCAGACAATGTTACTACAGAGGAAGTAAGATGACAGAGACCAGAAAATGTTACTACAGAGGAAGTAAGATGACAGAGACCAGACAATGTTACTACAGAGGAAGTAAGATGACAGAGACCAGACAATGTTACTACAGAGGAAGTAAGATGACAGAGACCAGACACTGTAACTACAGAGGAAGTAAGATGACAGAGACCAGACAATGTTACTACAAAGGAAGTAAGATGACAGAGACCAGACAATGTCACTACAAAGGAAGTAAGATGACAGAGACCAGACAATGTTACTACAAAGGAAGTAAGATGACAGAGACCAGACAATGTTACTACAGAGGAAGTAAGATGACAGAGACCAGACTATGTTACTACAGAGGAAGTAAGATGACAGAGACCAGACAATGTTACTACAGAGGAAGTAAGATGACAGAGACCAGACAATGTCACTACAAAGGAAGTAAGATGACAGAGACCAGACAATGTTACTACAGAGGAAGTAAGATGACAGAGACCAGACAATGTTACTACAGAGGAAGTAAGATGACAGAGACCAGACAATGTTACTACAGAGGAAGTAAGATGACAGAGACCAGACAATGTTACTACAGAGGAAGTAAGATGACAGAGACCAGACACTGTAACTACAGAGGAAGTAAGATGACAGAGACCAGACACTGTAACTACAGAGGAAGTAAGATAACAGAGACCAGACAATGTTACTACAAAGGAAGTAAGATGACAGAGACCAGACTATGTTACTACAGAGGAAGTAAGATGACAGAGACCAGACACTGTAACTACAGAGGAAGTAAGATAACAGAGACCAGACAATGTTACTACAGAGGAAGTAAGATGACAGAGACCAGACACTGTTACTACAGAGGAAGTAAGATAACAGAGACCAGACACTGTAAGAGGAAGTAAGATAACAGAGACCAGACACTGTAAGAGGAAGTAAGATAACAGAGACCAGACACTGTAAGTGGAAGTAAGATAACAGAGACCAGACACTGTAAGAGGAAGTAAGATAACAGAGACCAGACACTGTAAGAGGAAGTAAGGTAACAGAGACCAAACACTGTAAGAGGAAGTAAGATAACAGAGACCAGACACTGTAAGAGGAAGTAAGATAACAGAGACCAGACACTGTAAGAGGAAGTAAGATAACAGAGACCAAACACTGTAAGAGGAAGTAAGATAACAGAGACCAGACAATAAAGCTCAATATTATACAAGTGATAAAGAGAAGGCACATGCAGAAGTGAGGAGGATTTTTTGAAGCATAAACCAAGAAATCAGAAGAAAATTATAGAAAGAATTAGGAACAATAAGACTGAATGAAGTCTGGACTAACATGTTACCAGGAATGTTATGAAGAACTGAACTAAAGAGAATAATAAAGTATCTACAAAGAGATAAACAGATAGTTAGCAAGGGTTAGGAGATGACAAATCCTATTCTAGGAATCTCCGTGAAATATATGACAGTGTACCAGAATTAAAGTTGGAAAGAGGTTGACAGAATGCAACTTTCTGGACTTCTAAAAAGCATTTGGCACAGTACCATAAAAATAAAAATAAACTGGAATTATAGGCAAGAATAATGGGCAATGTACTAAAGTAAATAAATAATTACTGGGAAAATAGAACGCAGAATGTAATGCTAAGAAAGGAGGTATAAGAGTAAATAATGATAGCGAAGGAAGTCCCCCAAAGATTACTGTTTGAGTCCTGGCCCATCCTGGTAAATACCGTGTGAAGGTAAATGAATCCCTCGTATCATCACGGATGATGTAAAAGTAACAAGGAAGATGACATCCTTAGAGGACAAAGAGAGGCTCCAAGATTACTTAAACACGGTCAGGTAAGTAGATACCAGAATCCAGTCTTCTTAAATGTAATGTTTTGAGAATGTGAAAGGTGGGTCAGAAACTATCCATAGTAGGTGAGAAACTGAAGAAAACGTACAATGAGAACGATCTGGGAGTAAGAATGACGCTTAGCATGTCACACAAAAGTATATATTAATCTTATACCCAAAACCTTCGTCAAACTTGTTAACTTAAGAACTGTTATCAATAATCATAACAAAGAAGCATTTGTGGCAGAAGGTGGAACATCGAGCAGCTGTTGAGGAGCCTGACTCACGCAGCTTCAGTACTTCACATACAGAAACATTTCTGTAATTTTATGGAATATAACTGTCTATTATACCAGTATTCTTCATGAATTAGTCATTATGTACAACATCGCTAACGTTAATCTTGGTCTTGGACTTCTGTAGATATTTACCCCTCCCACTATATAGTCTAGTGTTCTAATACTCATAATAAACGCGACTTGACCTGACCTTAAGTTCATCTCAACTACCACTGCCTTGATCTCACTGTTGGTTTTCACCTTTCTTTCTATTTAATCGCCGACGTCATTACCCTAGCTCACCTCTGTCAGTACGCCGATTGGCTATGTTGTTACCTTACTCACCTGTTATTACCATCCATGTCTGCCACTTCGATCCTCGGGTATTCTTCGCCCCAGTCCGTCCAGAAGAGCTTGCCTGAGGGGTAGTGGGTGGTGATGGCCCGAGGTCTGTCTAGACCAGTGAACAACACCCGTCTGTTGCTGCCGTCCATCTCGCTGACCTCCACAGACCGACGCTTCATGTCTGTCCAGTACATCTGAGGATGACGGAGAGAAATAACCTCTTAAAAACACAAAAATGTTATTTTCTTGCGAGAATGTTGTAAATATGAAAAAAGTTGAAATTACCATATGACCTTTTTTACGAATGAAACAACGCCTCCGGGGGCGGAGGAGTTGACCCCCGAAAAACCTTCCAGGTAGGTAGGTGGACTACTGATGCAGTAAATATGGAGGCAATGCTATAATACCACGAAAACTTCAGAATTATTTTTCTACATAATATAAGAGATCTGGCTACTTTCATTCTGAGAGGAAAACTTTATTACCAACACACATATTGCAGAGAATTTTAGCTAACGTCCGAGATAAACAGAATTAAAACCTATGTGATACTGTAGATAGTAGAATAATCAAGCAGTATGAAAAAGTTGAGGTACCTTCCTGCCGGTGATGTCGAGGGCCAGACCCTCTACAGTATCAATAGCAGCGTACACAATTCGGGTCATCTTGCGCCCATCAAGAGAGGCTCTGAAGATCACGGATGCTGCGCTGTCTGGTAGGAAGATGTCTCCTGCAGGAATGGGAGACGCTTGCCTAAATAGCTCTGAATAACATTGCCAATGTTTATACTTTTAGTCAGCTAACTATAAGTATAATAATTTTGTTGTTTGAATAAATAAATATTTTTATAGATAAAGAAGTTTAATGTTCCCGTTGATATTAGATGTGTTATTGCCAGCAACGTTAGTGGGTTTGAGAAGGACTTGCCTAGTATGGGCCAGTAGGCCTTCTGCAGTGTTCCTCTTTCTTATGTTTACTGGGGTTCTAGTGGTTATGTTAGCTAAGCATGAATTCGCGGAGATGGGACATGTAAGTCCCATCTCGCTTAAGCCCCATTAATCTAACTAACACACAGACATAGTAAGATATAGACAATGAAATACGTTTTATACAGACGTTTCTTGATTTGACAAATAGAATATACATTTATAGACGTTTGAACACAATACAGTTCCAAAAGAATACGTTATTTATAAATACATATGAGCGACTTACCAAGATGAGAAACTCGACTGGCATTTGCACCAGTACTGTCGTTTCTGACTAAGTTACATTAGTGATCCTTACCTGTGACGGAATCCACGTCCAGGGCGACCACATGCTGGAGACCAGTCAGAGGCAGGACCACGTCAGCCAGGTAGGGTGTAACGAGCGACATCTGACGTATGTCCTCACGTCGAGCGAACACCAAAGACTTGTCAGGGGAGGAGTAGCACATGTGCTGGTCACTCTGTCAAGGAGACACACCTTCAGCACTAACTCCCAAGGACGCTAAAGGTACATAAGAACACAAGGAGAAACACTGCAGAAGGTCTACTGGTCCATAACTAAAATTTTTGGTTATGAGGTTTAATAACCTCTAATGAATCATGTTTAAGTCTCACTCAGAGCCAACCCCTCTCATCCATGTATTTATCTAACCTATATTCGAAGTTATCCAAGCTTTAATTAGTTATTTTTTTAATTTAGGGCTAAATACGTTTATTAGCATATAAATAACAGTGACAACTAACCTGCCGTATCAGGATAAGTTCGAAAAAAATAGCAAATATAACATTTTTAACTTAAATCTTAAAGATTTTTTTTTAAATCTACATTTAAATAAAAAACGAAATCGAAATAACATTGCAAAAGGAGAGTGAGTTTACTTCATCAGAGCCAAGACCAACAACGAGGACTAACGGACGTCAACTACTGCGATGAAACAACGCATGTACTAAAATTTGAACGTTAATGCCCGAATTCGTCGTTCCATATCTACATAAGTCAAAATGCTCATCCAATGGATGGTGGGAACTCATGACCAGCCACTGACAGCCACTGACAGCCACTGACAGCCACTGGCAGCCACTGACAGCCACTGGCAGCCACTGACAGCCACTGGCAGCCACTGACAGCCACTGACAGCCACTGGCAGCCACTGACAGC
>NW_027195195.1:0-15000 GCF_038502225.1 Cherax quadricarinatus | reverse complement strand
GTTACCTCGAGTGTTGAGATGATAAACATTACTTCCAGCCTTACCTTGGTGAACATTACCTCGAGTGTTGAGATGATAAACATTACTTCCAGCCTTACCTTGGTGAACGTTACCTCGAGTGCTGAGAAGATAAACATTACTTCCAGCCTTACCTTGATGAACGTTACCTCGAGTGTTGAGATGATAAACATTACTTCCAGCCTTACCTTGGTGAACATTACCTCGAGTGTTGAGATGATAAACATTACTTCCAGCCTTACCTTGATGAACGTTACCTCGAGTGCTGAGAAGATAAACATTACTTCCAGCCTTACCTTGATGAACGTTACCTCGAGTGTTGAGATGATAAACATTACTTCCAGTCTTACCTTGATGAACGTTACCTCGAGTGTTGAGATGATAAACATTACTTCCAGCCTTACCTTGATGAACGTTACCTCGAGTGTTGAGATGATAAACATTACTTCCAGTCTTACCTTGATGAACGTTACCTCGAGTGTTGAGATGATAAACATTACTTCCAGTCTTACCTTGATGAACGTTACCTCGAGTGTTGAGATGATAAACATTACTTCCAGCCTTACCTTGATGAACGTTACCTCGAGTGTTGAGATGATAAACATTACTTCCAGTCTTACCTTGATGAACGTTACCTCGAGTGTTGAGATGATAAACATTACTTCCAGCCTTACCTTGATGAACGTTACCTCGAGTGCTGAGAAGATAAACATTACTTCCAGCCTTACCTTGATGAACGTTACCTCGAGTGTTGAGATGATAAACATTACGTCCAGTCTTACCTTGATGAACGTTACCTCGAGTGTTGAGATGATAAACATTACTTCCAGTCTTACCTTGATGAACGTTACCTCGAGTGTTGAGATGATAAACATTACTTCCAGCCTTACCTTGATGAACGTTACCTCGAGTGTTGAGATGATAAACATTACTTCCAGTCTTACCTTGATGAACGTTACCTCGAGTGTTGAGATGATAAACATTACTTCCAGTCTTACCTTGATGAACATTACCTCGAGTGCTGAGATGATAAACATTACTTCCAGCCTTACCTTGGTGAACGTTACCTCGAGTGCTGAGATAATAAACATTACTTCCAGCCTTACCTTGGTGAACATTACCTCGAGTGCTGAGATGATAAACATTACTTCCAGCCTTACCTTGATGAACGTTACCTCGAGTGCTGAGAAGATAAACATTACTTCCAGCCTTACCTTGATGAACGTTACCTCGAGTGTTGAGATGATAAACATTACTTCCAGTCTTACCTTGATGAACATTACCGCAAGAGAAGTCTTACCTAGATGAATATTTTGTAATAGGAGCATTGCATCTTTATTTTAGGAAAGAGTTGCATTGGGAATTTCACAGGTGTAAGATACCTGGAGAGGCACACCAATGGGACAAGCACACGTGTAGTATACCTGGAGAAGTATACCAGTGGGACAAGCACAGGTGTAGCATACCTTGAGAAGTATTCCAGTGGGACAAGTACAGGTGTAGCATACCTTGAGAAGTATACCAGTGGGACAAGCACAGGTGTAGCATACCTTGAGAAGTATTCCAGTGGGACAAGCACAGGTGTAGCCGGCAGGTCTAGAGCTCAAGAGACACAAGTGAGAGCATCCACCGTTGTGGTCATCACAGGGGGATTCTATATGTTCCTGGCCCCGTTGAAACACCCGCACATCCATCAGTCCTTTCAACCCCTTCCTGTGAATGACGATCCTATCAACTTTTTCAAACCCTTCATTTGAAAGACTTCTATTATTCCCATACTGTGGGTTGTCTCACATACTGTGGAAAACAACCCCATTAATCCCATATCTTAGTAGACAACACCATAAGCCCCATACTGTGGGCGATAACTCCAGTGGGAGGCAACTCCATCAATCCATTACTATGGAAGGTAAATCAGCCCCATATTGTGGAAAATATTTTATCACTAAACCACTATTTTGAAGTAGAAAGGTCCATGTTAGATTCAAAATAGGGTAGATATGGCCATGTAATCTCCTATCTAAGGAAAATATGGCCTTATTATTTTCTAAGAGATTTTTTGCTATCTCGATGCTGTTAGATAGCAACAAGTTAAATATTAATTACTGAGGTTCTAGACCCTTTGTAATATCCAGCGGTTTAGAACATAAATATTCTTCATAATACTTTTTAAAACTCCTTCTGAGAATTATAATGAAGCAATTTTTTTCCGGCTGAACATTCAAGTGAAATTCTGCATTTCATTTTGAAAAAAATACAGTCTAAAATTTTAGATTACAGCTTCCTACAAATTTTAACATAATTGCATTCGAGCCTAATGAAACAGGCTTGTTTTAAAAGCTATTTGTTGAGATGTCTTGAAGAGAAAGAATTGATGTATGATACTCAGATGAAAGTTTGTTGACACAAGTAAGATGGTAAGACTCACACGACGGCCTGACGTTCTCCACCTGTGAGTTTGTTAGCCAGATGAATACTCTTCGTACCCCAGTCTGACCACAAGATGATGTCCTGCCACAGATCCAGCCCGAATGGGTGAGAAAGCTCGCCTTCTGTAGGGAGATGGATGATGTTGGTGGTGGTTATAGTGACTGTCGTGATATGATATTTTAGAGTTTGTCCACTGTGATTTATACACGATACAAGATGTTTTAATAATAATCTTGCGCAGCAAGAGTTGTAATCACATGTAAGGAAGTTAATTTATGTTGTAGCCTGGGAAAGATGTTGACGTTATAGACTGAGGTATTAGCCAGTTAAGCCTCTGATTGGAGCATACAAGGCGTGGCTCAGTAGCCAGTCTAGACTGGTTGGGAGGGACAAGGTGGCAGTTTCTGTTTAATAAGAACTACCCCACACCCACCCTAGAGTGGGCGGAATGGGAGCTACACACCCACCCTAGAGTGGGTGGGATGGGAGCTACACACCCACCCACGCACCACTTGGGAAAGATCCTCACATGAAAAGTGGCATGCCTGGAATGGCTTCCCTGTGGTACTGCCCATACACTCTTCTTCAGCCTTTCTCTCACTCTTTCTCTCTCTCTCTCTCTCTCTCTCTCTCTCTCTCTCTCTCTCTCTCTCTCTCTCTCTCTCTCTCTCTCTCTCTCTCTCTCTCTCTCTCTCTCTCTATTAGAGCAGGCTGTTGTTGAATCACTCACTAATGAGAGGTTTTCTGTTAGTTCCGTCCAGGTTGGCAGTTTCTATGGTGTTGCTGGAGGCGTCGAGCCAATAGAGGACTCTCCGTCCGTGATCTATGGCCAGACCGTTGGGCCACTGTAAGTCTGTGTTGACGATGGTAACTCGGCCACCAGCATCCATGCCGGCACGCTCAATCTTGGCGTTCTTACCCCAGTCAGTCCAAAACATGAAGGCGTCTGTAATGTAACAGGGAAAGGTGAGTTAGGGAAGGGTGAGGGAGAGTTTAGCGAAGGGGGGGGGGGGAGTTTCAGGGCTTAAGGGACTATTTTGGAAGGGGTAAGGGTGGGTCTAGAGAGTGAGCGTGAGTTGGTTTAATTAGTTAGTTAGTTAGTTTAGTTTAATATGTTTATTATGCACCCCATACCCATCCTGTGGGCGGTAGTCAAAAGATTACAGAGGTACATAATTGGTCCAGGGACTGGACTCCAAAGTTTTGATAGCTGAGCAAGTTACAGAGGTAATGAACTCACAATTTACAAAGGTAATGAACTCACAATTTACAAAGGTAATGAACTCACAATTTACAAAGGTAATGAACTCACAATTTACAAAGGTAATGAACTCACAATTTACAAAGGTAATGAACTCACAATTTACAAAGGTAATGAACTCACAATTTATAAAGGTAATGAACTCACAATTTACAAAGGTAATGAACTCCAGGTAGGTCTGGTCACAATCATGACAAGTTAAAGGTATTTACAGATTACAGAGTAAAAATTAGTATTATTGTTATGATAATGATTATTATTATTATCATTATTATTATTATTATTATTATTATTATTATTATTATTATTATTATTATTATTATTATTAACTAACTTCACTGATAAATAACTTCATTACTCCGCCTCTGAGAGTTTGTAATGATATAAAATATACCGTAAGACACTGATAATTTCCAATTACTTGCACCATTTGCTGTTATCATAACCCATTTGCTGATAACTTTAAAGCGATGTGCAATACCGCTAACACTTTCTTGTTATCTTCAACAATTTGCTGTTATCATTATCACCTTACTGCTGTGGTGGCTAATTAATAATCACAGTAAACGTATAAATTTTACAAGGCCATCTAATTTCAAAATTAACGAGAAACATTTAGAAAAAATAGCGTCCATCTTACGTTCCAAATCACAGAACTTAAGACCAATGGCTTACGCACTGGCTTGGTGTTGTACGACACACTCGCCATGGGTTCAACCCCCACCCGTTCCGTGGTTTGCTTGCAATAGTATTATTACGATTTCGTGAGTCACGATATGTATTTGTTAGCTCTGAGGTGAGTAGACTGAGCTTAACGAAAGAAACGCAAGAAGTAACTAAAGACTTCATTAGTGTTGTGTATCATCTGCACGGCCGGGTTTATCGAGTCCGCTTATCGGAAATGATAAATTGTTGATAAAGCTTACTGTCCGAGCGAAAGATTGCAAACCATACCACGGGTGGGGTTAGAACCCGCGATCAGAGAGTCATAAAACTCCAGACCGACGCGCTAGCCACCGGGCCAACTGGCTACAATAAGAAACATTGCACTAACAAAAGTTTACATTGCACTAACAAAAGTTTACATTGCACTAACAAAAGTTTACATTGCACTAACAAAAGTTTACATTGCACTAACAAAAGTTCACATTGCACTAACAAAAGTTTTCATTGCACTAACATGTGTGCTTCTAATAATTGCACAAGTATTATTTAAACCAGAATTCACTTGTATACTAACATCAAGAATTGTCTTGCATCTAAAGTAGGACTGAAGGTATACTCTCAAAGATATACATATTTCTGAAGTGTATAGTATACACTGAGAGATACACTGACACTCTACTCAGCCAGTTCCTTAATAACAGGTTGCAATTACGGTTGAAGGTCAGACAGTGGAGTAAAACAACAACAGCAACAACAGCAACAACAGCAACAACAGCAACAACAGCAACAACAGCAGGATCAGCACCAGCAGCAAAGGTAACAGCAGCAACTCGGAGCATAATGCTAGGTATCTAAAGTGAGCATTGTTCTCCACATCATCAGATTCAACTTCACATTTTCTATGCTCATAAATAACATAAATGCTTTAGAATCAAGCCACTTGCTATTAAAAATAACAAGACTAGCGCTACGTTCCTCGTAACACGACATCAATTCTAAAAATTTCTGAGTTCCTGGACTTCATCTCTACAGTCTCCATATTTCACTCTTAAACAGTTGTTAAAAGTCAAAATATAAATGGTGATAAGATAAGATTTCGTTCGGATTTTTAACCCCGGAGGGTTAGCCACCCAGGATAACCCAAGAAAGTCAGTGCGTCATCGAGGACTGTCTAACTTATTTCCATTGGGGTCCTTAATCTTGTCCCCCAGGATGCGACCCACACCAGTCGACTAACACCCCTATTTGCTGCTAGGTGAACAGGACAACAGGTGTAAGGAAACGTGTCGAAATGTTTCCACCCGCCGGGAATCGAACCCGGGCCCTCCGTGTGTGAAGCGAGAGCTTTAGCCACCAGGCCACCACCAGGCCACCGGGCCTGGGCAAACCGGACCGACCTCTCAGAGAGAGTTTTATTTTAGCGCCAGGAAGGTAAAAAAAAATAGCTGGCAGGAAATGATAGAAATCGTACACCAACTCCGATCATTTCTGGGGTGGAATCACAGTTGATGGTCTCCACTCCAAAACAACTGAAATTAGTGACAGGAAAAAGGCCCCCTCCCCCATACCATCAATACGACGACATTCATCTTTGCAAATATACAAGGTCTAAAGCCAGCCATGAACAACAAAATACCTTTCATCCGTGGATTGCTTACAGAGAAAAATGCTATGATCACGGCTTTCACAGAGACTCACATAAAGGATCACATTGACAATGAGATATGGATCCCGGGTTATAACCTATACAGATGTGACAGAGTGAACAGGCAAAAGGAGGGTGGGGAGAGCGGTTGGCCTGTACGTCACAGTCACTTACATGCCTCAAATGATGTAGTTGAAATTTTGGCAGTTGTTGTTCACAATTTACATAAACGACATAGATGAGAGAATAAATAGCGATATAAGCAAACTTGCTGATGACCAAAATAGGCCGTCCAATTCATTCTAATGAGGATATTAGAGCACTCCAGGATGATTTGAATAGACTGACGCAATGGTCGGAGAAGTGGCAGATGCAGTTTAATATTGACAAATGCAAAGTTCTAAATGTTGGACAGTTAAATAACCATGCCACATATAAACTAAATAATGTAGATCTTAATACTACTGATTGTGAAAAGGATTTAGGAGTTCTGGTTAGCAGTAACCTAAAACCAAGACAACAGTGCATTAGTGTTCGCAATAAAGCTAACAGAATTCTTGGCTTCATATCTAGAAGTATAAATAATAGAAGTCCTCAGGTTGTTCTTCAACTCTATATATCCTTGGTTAGGCCTCATTTAGACTATGCTGCTCAGTTCTGGTCACCGTATTACAGAATGGATATAAATGCTCTGGAAAACGTACAGAGGAGGATGACAAAGATGATCCCATGTATCAGAAATCTTCCCTATGAGGATAGACTGAGGGCCCTGAATCTGCACTCTCTCGAAAGGCGTAGAATTAGGGGGGATATGATCGAGGTGTATAAATGGAAAACAGGAATAAATAAAGGGGATGTAAATAGCGTGCTGAAAATTTCCATCCATGACAGGACTCGCAGCAATGGTTTCAAGTTGGAAAAATTCAGATTCAGGAAGGATATAGGAAAGCACTGGTTTGGTAATAGAGTTGTGGATGAGTGGAACAAACTCCCGAGTACAGTTATTGAGGCTAAAACATCGTGTAATTTTAAAAATAGGTTAGATAAATACATGAGTGGGTGTGGGTGGGTGTCATAAAAATTTTTGAAATGGTCCTAAGAAGCAAGATCGTCACCCATCTAGATACCCATCAGTTACACAACCCAGGGCAACATGGGTTTAGAGCAGGTCGCTCCTATCTGTCCCAACTACTGGATCACTGTAACAAGGTCCTGGATACTCTAGAAGACAAAATGCAAATGTAGTATACACAGACTGCGAAAGCCTTTGACAAGTGTGAACACGGTGTAATAGCGCACAAAATGTGTGATAAAGGAATAACAGGAAAAGTTGGTAGATAGATCTACAATTTCCTAACAAATATAACACAAAGTGTAGTAGTAAACAGAGTAAAGTCTGAGGCGGCTACGGTGAAAAGCTTTGTTCCATAAGGCACAGTACTCGCTCCCATCCTGTTCCTCATCCTCATATTTGATATAGACAGGGATATAAGCCACAGCACCGTGTCTTCCTTTGCAGATGACACCCGAATCTACATGACAGTGTCTTCCATTGCAGACACTGCAAGAGTCCAGGCGAACATCAAATAAATCTTTAAATGGGCTGCAGAAAACAATATGAAGCTCAATGATGAGAAATTTCAATTACTCCGATATGGAAAACGTGAGGAAGTTAAAACTATATCGGAGTATAAAACGAATTCCAACCACACAACAGAACGAGAAACTAATGTAAAGTACCTGGTTGAGAAATGTCAGAAGATCTTACCTTCAAAGACCACAATATTGTATCAATCGCATCTGGTAGAAAAATAACAGGATGGATAATGAGAACCTTCAAAACTAGGGATGCCAAGCCCATGATGACACTCTTCAGGTCGCTTGTTCTATCTAGGCTGGAATATTGCTGCACACTAACAACACTTTTCAAGACAGGTGAAATTGCTGACCTAGAAAATGTACAGAGAACCTTCACGGCGCGCATAACGGAGATAAAACACCTCGGTTACTGGGAACGCTTGAAGTTCCTCAACCTGTACTCCCTGAAACGCAGGCGGGAGAGATATATGATTATATATATACACTTGAAAAATCATAGAGGGATTAGTATAAAACTTGCACACGAAAATTATTCCCTATGAAAGCAAAAGACTCGGCAGACGGTGCAACATCCTCCCAATGTTGTGTTGTCTCTTATCGTGCCACTAGCACGATAAGAGACAACACAACAAGTGCCAGCGGCCCAAAACTGTTCAACTGCCTCTTAGCATACATAAGGGGAATTACCAATAGACCCCTGGCTGCCTTCAAGCAGGCACTGGACAGGCACCTAACGTAAGTACCTGACCAGTCGGGCTGTAACAGAAACAGCCTGGTTAATCAGCCCCTGAATCGCCATGAAGCCTGGTCACAGACCGGGCCTCGGGGGCATTGACCCCGAAACGCTCTCCAGGTATATTCGAAGTGCGTGTCGTGCCGAATAAGTAAAACTGGTCAATTAGTAAGAACTCATTTAAAATTAAGTCCTTTCTAAAATTTTCTCTTATACGTTTGAAGATATATTTTTTTTCATTTAAGACAACGTAAAAATTAATAATTTTGTACCAAAAGAACTTTACAAAATTTATCTAACCTTATTGTAATAAGCGGAATTTAATTTAGCCTAATCCAACTAAATATATTTTAGATAAGTTTACAATAATTTAATAATAAACAAACACGAAGAAATATATTTTTTTCGTTAGATTCAGAATAATTTTTGCGAAATTATTGCATAAACAAATTATCGCTTACCTTATTACCAAGTTTTACTTATTCGACACGACATATTTTTATTATTTTATTATTATCACACTGGCCGATTCCCACCAAGGCAGGGTGGCCCGAAAAAGAAAAACTTTCACCATAATTCACTCCATCACTGTCTTGCCAGAAGGGTGCTTTACACTACAGTTTTTAAACTGCAACATTAACACCCCTCCTTCAGAGTGCAGGCACTGTACTTCCCATCTCCAGGACTCAAGTCCGGCCTGCCGGTTTCCCTGAACCCCTTCATAAATGTTACTTTGCTCACACTCCAACAGCACGTCAAGTATTAAAAACCATTCGTCTCCATTCACTCCTATCAAACACGCTCACGCACGCCTGCTGGAAGTCCAAGCCCCTCGCACACAAAACCTCCTTTACCCCCTCGCTCCAACCTTTCCTAGGCCGACCCCTACCCCGCCTTCCTTCCACTACAGACTGATACACTCTTGAAGTCATTCTGTTTCGCTCCATTCTCTCTACATGTCCGAACCACATCAACAACCCTTCCTCAGCCCTCTGGACAACAGTTTTGGTAATCCCGCACCTCCTCCTAACTTCCAAACTACGAATTCTCTGCCTTATATTCACACCACACATTGCCCTCAGACATGACATCTCCACTGCCTCCAGCCTTCTCCTCGCTGCAACATTCATCACCCATGCTTCACACCCATATAAGAGTGTTGGTAAAACTATACTCTCATACATTCCCTTCTTTGCCTCCAAGGACAAAGTTCTTTGTCTCCACAGACTCCTAAGTGCACCACTCACCCTTTTCCCCTCATCAATTCTATGATTCACCTCATCCTTCATAGACCCATCCGCTGACACGTCCACTCCCAAATATCTGAATACATTCACTTCCTCCATACTCTCTCCCTCCAATCTGATATCCAATCTTTCATCACCTAATATTTTTGTTATCCTCATAACCTTACTCTTTCCTGTATTCACTTTTAATTTTCTTCTTTTGCACACCCTACCAAATTCATCCACCAATCTCTGCAACTTCTCTTCAGAATCTCCCAAGAGCACAGTGTCATCAGCAAAGAGCAACTGTGACAACTCCCACTTTATGTGTGATTCTTTATCTTTTAACTCCACGCCTCTTGTCAAGACCCTCGCATTTACTTCTCTTACAACCCCATCTATAAATATATTAAACAACCACGGTGACATCACACATCCTTGTCTAAGGCCTACTTTTACTGGGAAATAATTTCCCTCTTTCCTATGTACTCTAACTTGAGCCTCACTATCCTCGTAAAAACTCTTCACTGCTTTCAGTAACCTACCTCCTACACCATACACTTGCAACATCTGCCACATTGCCCCCCTATCCACCCTGTCATACGCCTTTTCCAAATCCATAAATGCCACAAAGACCTCTTTAGCCTTATCTAAATACTGTTCACTTATATGTTTCACTGTAAACACCTGGTCCACACACCCCCTACCTTTCCTAAAGCCTCCTTGTTCATCTGCTATCCTATTCTCAGTCTTACTTTTAATTCTTTCAATAATAACTCTACCATACACTTTACCAGGTATACTCAACAGACTTATCCCCCTATAATTTTTGCACTCTCTTTTGTCCCCTTTGCCTTTATACAAAGGAACTATGCATGCTCTCTGCCAATCCCTAGGTACCTTACCCTCTTCTATACATTTATTAAATAATTGCACCAACCACTCCAAAACTATATCCCCACCTGCTTTTAACATTTCTATCTTTATCCCATCAATCCCGGCTGCCTTACCCCCTTTCATTTTACCTACTGCCTCACGAACTTCCCCCACGCTCACAACTGGCTCTTCCTCACTCCTACAAGATGTTATTCCTCCTTGCCCTATACACGAAATCACAGCTTCCCTATCTTCATCAACATTTAACAATTCCTCAAAATATTCCCTCCATCTTCCCAATACCTCTAACTCTCCATTTAATAACTCTCCTCTCCTGTTTTTAACTGACAAATCCATTTGTTCTCTAGGCTTCCTTAACTTGTTAATCACACTCCAAAACTTTTTCTTATTTTCAACAAAATTTTTAGATAACATCTCACCCACTCTCTCATTTGCTCTCTTTTTACATTGCTTCACCACTCTCTTAACCTCTCTCTTTTTCTCCATATATTCTTCCCTCCTTGCATCACTTCTACTTTGTAAAAATTTCTCATATGCTAACTTTTTCTCCCTTACTACTCTCTTTACTTCATCATTCCACCAATCGCTCCTCTTCCCTCCCGCACCCACTTTCCTGTAACCACAAACTTCTGCTGAACACTCTAACACTACATTTTTAAACCTACCCCATACCTCTTTGACCCCATTGCCTATGCTCTCATCCTCCAATAGCTGTTTATATCTTTCCCTAACTGCCTCCTCTTTTAGTTTATAAACCTTCACCTCTCTCTTCCCTGATGCTTCTATTCTCCTTGTATCCCATCTACCTTTTACTCTCAGTGTAGCTACAACTAGAAAGTGATCTGATATATCTGTGGCCCCTCTATAAACATGTACATCCTGAAGTCTACTCAACAGTCTTTTATCTACCAATACATAATCCAACAAACTACTTTCATTTCGCCCTACATCATATCTTGTATACTTATTTATCCTCTTTTTCTTAAAATATGTATTACCTATAACTAAACCCCTTTCTATACAAAGTTCAATCAAAGGGCTCCCATTATCATTTACACCTGGCACCCCAAACTTACCTATCACACCCTCTCTAAAAGTTTCTCCTACTTTAGCATTCAGGTCCCCTACCACAATTACTCTCTCACTTGGTTCAAAGGCTCCTATACATTCACTTAACATCTCCCAAAATCTCTCTCTCTCCTCTGCATTCCTCTCTTCTCCAGGTGCATACACGCTTATTATGACCCACTTCTCGCATCCAACCTTTACTTTAATCCACACAATTCTTGCATTTACACATTCATATTCTCTTTTCTCTTTCCATAACTGATCATTCAACATTACTGCTACCCCTTCCTTTGCTCTAACTCTCTCAGATACTCCAGATTTAATCCCATTTATTTCCCCCCACTGAAACTCCCCTACCCCCTTCAGCTTTGTTTCGCTTAGGGCCAGGACATCCAACTTCTTTTCATTCATAACATCAGCAATCATCTGTTTCTTGTCATCTGCACTACATCCACGCACATTCAAGCATCCCAGTTTTATAAAGTTTTTCTTCTTCTCTTTTTTAGTAAATGTCTACAGGAGAAGGGGTTACTAGCCCATTGCTCCTGGCATTTTAGTCGCCTCATACGACACGCATGGCTTACGGAGGAAAGATTCTTTTCCACTTCCCCATGGACAATAGAAGAAATAAAGAAGAACAAGAGCTATGTAGAAAAAGGAGAAAAACCTAGATGTATGTATATATATATATATATATATATATATATATATATATATATATATATGCATGTGCGTGTCTGTGAAGTGTGACCAAAGTGTAAGTTGGAGTAGCAAGATATCCGTGTTATCTAGCGTGTTTATGAGACAGAAATAGACACCAGCAATCCTACCATCATGCAAAACAGTTACAGGTTTCTGTTTCACAGTCATCTGGCAGGACGGTAGTACTTCCCTGGGTGGTTGCTGTCCACCAGCCTACTACTATATATATATATATATATATATATATATATATATATATATATATATATATATATATATATATATATATATATATATATATATATATTATATATATATATGGGCAGGGTGGCCCGAAAAAAGAAAAACTTTCACCATCATTCACTCCATCACTGTCTTGCCAGAAGGGTGCTTTACACTACAGTTTTTAAACTGCAACATTAACACCCTTCCTTCAGAGTGCAGGCACTGTACTTCCCATCTCCAGGACTCAAGTCCGGCCTGCCGGTTTCCCTGAACCCCTTCATAAATGTTACTTTGCTCACACTCCAACAGCACGTCAAGTATTAAAAACCATTTGTCTCTACTCACTCCTATCAAACACGCTCACGCATGCCCGCTGGAAGTCCAAGCCCCTCGCACACAAAACTTCCTTTACCCCCTCCCTCCAACCTTTCCTAGGCCGACCCCTACCCCGCCTTCCTTCCACTACAGATTGATACACTCTTGAAGTCATTCTGTTTCACTCCATTCTCTCTACATGTCTGAACCACCTCAACAACCCTTCCTCAGCCCTCTGGGCAACAGTTTTGGCAATCCCGCACCTCCTCCTAACTTCCAAACTACGAATTCTCTGCATTATATTCACACCACACATTGCTCTCAGACATGACATCTCCACTGCCTCCAGCCTTCTCTTCGCTGCAACATTCATCACCCATGCTTCACACCCATATAAGAGCGTTGGTAAAACTATACTCTCATACATTCCCCTCTTTGCTTCTAAGGACAAAATTCTTTGTCTCCAAAGACTCCTAAGTGCACCACTCACCCTTTTGCCCTCATCAATTCTATGATTCACGTCATCTTTCATAGACCCATCCGCTGACACGTCCACTCCCAAATATCTGAATACATTCACCTCCTCAATAGTCTCTCCCTCCAATCTGATATCCAATCTTTCATCACCCAATCTTTTTGTTATCCTCATAATCTTACTCTTTCCTGTATTCACTTTTAATTTTCTTCTTTTACATACCCTACTAAATTCATCCACCAACCTCTGCAACTTCTCTTCAGAATCTCCCAAGAGCACAGTGTCATCAGCAAAGAGCAACTGTGACAACTCCCACTTTATGTGTGATTCCTTATCTTTTAACTCCACGCCTCTTGCCAAGACCCTCGCATTTACTTCTCTTACTACCCCTCTATAAATACATTAAACAACCACGGTGACATCACACATCCTTGTCTAAGGCCTACTTTTACTGGGAAATAATCTCCCTCTTCCCTACATACTCTAACTAGAGCCTCACTATCCTCGTAAAAACTCTTCACTGCTTTCAATAACCTACCTCCTATACCATACACCTGCAACATCTGCCACACTGCCCCCCTATCCACCCTGTCATACGCCTTTTCCAAATCCATAAATGCCACAAAAACCTCTTTAGCCTTATTTAAATGCTGTTCACTTACATGTTTCACTGTAAACACCTGGTCCACACACCCTCTACCTTTCCTAAAGCCTCCTTGTTCATCTGCTATCCTATTCTCCGTCTTTCTCTTAATTCTTTCAATGATAACTCTACCATACACTTTACCATGTATACTCAACAGACTTATCCCCCTATAATTTTTGCACTCTCTTTTGTCCCCTTTGCCTTTATGCAAAGGAACTATGCATGCTCTCTGCCAATCCCTAGGTACCTTACCCTCTTCCATACATTTATTAAATAATAGCACCAACAACTCTAAAACTAAATCCTCACCTGCTTTTAACATTTCTGCCTTACCCCCTTTCATTTTACCTACTGCCTCACGAACTTCCCCCACACTCGCAACTGACTCTTCCTCACTCCTACAAGATGCTATTCCTCCTTGCCCTATACACGAAATCACAGCTTCCCTATCTTCATCAACATTTATATATATATATATATATATATATATATATATATATATATATATATATATATATATATATATATATATATATATGTATATATATATATATATATATATATATATATATATATATATATATATATATATATGTATATATATATATATATGTATATATATATATATATATATATATATATATATATATATATATATATATATATATATATATATATATATGTATATATATATATATATATATATATATATATATATATATATATATATATATATATATATATATATATATATATATATACATGCAAGATTTCAGGTACGTCTTGCATCTTCTACTTACACTCAGGTCACACTACACATACATGTGCTTGTTTATTTATACACACTCATCTGAGTTTTCTTTGATTTTATCTTAATAGTTCTTGGTCTTACTACTTTTCCTTTTATATCCATGGGGAAGTGGAATAAGAATATTTCCTCCGTAAGCCATGCGTGTTGTAAAAGTCAACTAAAATGCCGGGAACAATGAGCTAGTAACCCCTTTTCCTGTAATAATTACTATAAAGAATAAGAAGAAAATTGTCAAAGTGGGAAGTCTGAATGTGCATGGATGTTGTGCGAATGATAAGAAAGA
>NW_027195194.1:275000-282500 GCF_038502225.1 Cherax quadricarinatus | reverse complement strand
AGCATATGTGTAGAAAACCTAAAAAAAAGTCAGACAGAATGACTTATTTCCATTGCCTTTACTCATAGCGTCATTTCTTCTAAAAATGGAGTTACATGAGAATGGGAGTGTTCTTCTTTATTTATTCTACCATATCAATGTGGAGACAACTTATGCACAATGTAACTTGTACACAAACCACAAGTGTACACTTTGCTTGTTTACAAAACAACTAGCATTCGCCTGGTTTGTTTACATAACTCTGCACCTGCCCTCCCTCCTGCACTCGCTCATTCTCTCTCACACACACACACACACACACACACACACACACACACACACACACACACACACACACACACACACACACACACACACACACACACACACACACACACTCACTCTCTCACTCATTTATTCGTTTATTGTGTTTACTCATCCCTGACCCTACGTTAAGACTACAAATATTTTAAGGTAAGTAATGAGTGAACTGTATATGCATTTTATCGCTCTGGGATGCTTAAATGTTATAGAATATTATGTGTGGATGGGGTGGCCTGGTTACCATACCATGCCTGGCTGACTACCATACATACCACACTTGATTTCTTACAATACTACTTGTCTCACCATAGATTAAGATTACAAATATTTTAGGGTAAGTAATGAGTGTACTATATGTGTATTTTACTTTTTTATTGTTTTTTAATGCCTTAATATATGTTACTGTAAATTTGTTATCTAGTGTTTGTATGCATTTATAAGTGGAAAAAAGCGGTGTTCCACTTTATGGTGATTTCTGCTTTACAGCAGTAGCCTGGAATCTAACCTGCCGTATAAGTGGGGCCCTACCGTGCTCAAATTCTAGCGGCTTCAAATCAAGCAGGAGAAAGCTGGTAGGCCCACATGTGAGAGAATGGGTCTGTGTGGTCAGTGTGCACCATACAAAAAAAAGTCCTGCAGCATGCAGTGAATGAGAAAAAAAAAACTCCGACCGTTTTTTAATTAAAATGCCGACTTTGTGGTATATTTTCATATAGTATTTATGGGTGTATTCTCGTTTTCCTGGTCTCATTTGATAGAATGGAAAACATATTATAGAAATAGATTTGATTTTGATTGGTTTTACTATAAAAAGAACCTGGAAATGGAGCTCAAAGTAGGGAAATGTTTGATTTTTGCCGATGTTCACAAGTAAACAAATGATGTCATTGTCCAATAAATGTCCAACTAGCCATTCTAATATGCAATCATGAATTGGTTGACATTATTTATGCAATTATTACAATATTTCAGTAGTCTGCATAACAGTAAATCTTCTATTTTTGTTTGGATAAAAATTCAAAATAGAAAGCAAGAGTAAAATCATAAGGGCCTGGAGACGTGACTGATGAACAAAGGAAATGTTATTTTAGAACCAGGAATGTCTGCATTGTTCATTCTGGACCCTATTTTGAAATTGTCATATTTTTTAATTTTCGTGAAATTGGCCAAATTGCAAATTTCAGACCACATTATTGGGTAGTTGAAATTGGTAAATGGGCAGTTTCTTGTACTAAATCGATAGAAAAAATGGAGTTCTAAAGAAACAGTTTGGTCGACTGGAACTATGGAATTAGCCGAAAATACAGCTCAAAGTGGGTAAAATCGCCGATTCGTAAATATCGCCGAGGTTGCTAACTTCGCGAGAGTGTAATTCTGTCAGTTTTTCATCAAATTTCGTTCTTTTTGTGTCATTAGCATCGGGAAAAGATTCTCTATCATTTTGTAAGATTTTTTTTTTTTTTTTTTTTTAAATTTTGCGACACCAGGAGACACCTCCGGATTTGGGGTTGTGACAGTCAAGGGGTTAATTTGTGTGAAATTGGCCAAATTGCCAATTTCTGACCACTTTATTGGGTGGTTGAAATCAGTCAGTGGGCAGTTTCTTGTACTCATTTGATAGAAGAAATGGAGTTCTGAAGAAATAGCTATGAGTTTTGTCAACTGAAAGAATGGAATTGGCCAAAAATAGGGCTCAAGGTCAGGAAAATTGCCGATGCATATACAGTGGACCCCCGCATAACGATATTAATCCGTTCATGAGAGCTCATTGTTATGCGAAATTATCGTTATGCGAATGAATTTTCCCCATAAGAAATAATGGAAATCAAATTAATCCATGCAAGACACCCAAAAGTATGAAAAAAAAAAATTTTACCACATGAAATATACATTTTCCTACACACAAAGAGAAGGATACATGCACAATAGTAGAGTAGTACATGCACAGTATATATTGTGCATGTACTACTCTACTAAATGAAGAATAAATGACACTTACCTTTATTGAAGATGCAGCAATGACTGATGAGACACTGTGTCCTGGGAGTGCCTTTTCCTCCTGAGTACTGTAGGTCCTGTTTGGCATTTTCTTCCAGAACATGCCTTATCACACTGTGTTTGTCACTACGATTCTTAAATCTCTCAAACCAACCTTTGCTGGCTTTAAATTCACCAATAAGAGCACTAGTTCCAGGCGTTTTTCCCTGTTCACCTGGGTGTTAGTCGACTGGTGTGAGTTGCATCCTGGGAGACAAGATTAAGGACCCAAATGGAAATAAGTTAGACAGTCTTCGATGACACACTTTTTTGGGTTATCCTGGGTGGCTAACCCTCTGGGGTTAATTGTTTCTTGGTATTCTCAATAAGCCACACCAACAATGGTGCTACAGCAGCAGCAGCTGACAGTGCTACAGCAGCAGCAGCAGCAGCAGCAGCAGCAGCTGACAGTGCTACAGCAGCAGCAGCAGCAGCAGCAGCAGCTGCTGACAGTGCTACAGCAGCAGCAGACGATGCTACAGCAGCAGCAGACGGTACTACAGCAGCAGCAGCAGCAGACGGTACTACAGCAGCAGCAGCTGACGGTGGTACAGCAGCACCAGCAGCTGACAGTGCTACAGCAGCAGCAGCAGCAGCTGACAGTGCTACAGCAGCAGCAATGCTACAGCAGCAGCAGATGGTACTACAACAGCAGCAGCAGCAGCTGACAGTGCTACAGCAGCAGCAGCTGACAGTGCTACAGCAGCAGCAGCTGACAGTGCTACAGCAGCAGCAGATGATGCTACAGCAGCAGCAGACGGTACCACAGCAGCAGCAGCAGCAGACGGTACCACAGCAGCAGCAGCAGCAGACGGTACTACAGCAGCAGCAGCAGCAGCTGACGGTGGTACAGCAGCAGCAGCAGCAGCTGACGGTGGTACAGCAGCAGCTGACAGTGCTACAGCAGCAGCAGCAGCTGACAGTGCTACAGCAGCAGCAGCAGCTGACAGTGCTACAGCAGCAGCAGCAGCAGCTGACAGTGCTACAGCAGCAGCAGACGATGCTACAGCAGCAGCAGACGGTACTACAGCAGCAGCAGCAGCAGACGGTACTACAGCAGCAGCAGCAGCTGACGGTGGTACAGCAACAGCAGCAGCTGACAGTGCTACAGCAGCACCAGCAGCTGACAGTGCTACAGCAGCAGCAGACAATGCTACAGCAGCAGCAGATGGTACTACAACAGCAGCAGCAGCAGCTGACAGTGCTACAGCAGCAGCAGACGGTACTACAGCAGCAGCAGCAGCAGCAGCAGACGGTACTACAGCAGCAGCAGCAGCTGACAGTGGTACAGCAGCAGCAGCAGCTGACAGTGCTACAGCAGCAGCAGCAGCTGACAGTGCTACAGCAGCAGCAGCAGCTGACAGTGCTACAGCAGCAGCAGCAGCTGACAGTGCTACAGCAGCAGCTGACAGTGCTACAGCAGCAGCAATGCTACAGCAGCAGCAGATGGTACTACAGCAGCAGCAACAGCTGACAGTGCTACAGCAGCAGCAGCAGCAGCAGCTGACAGTGCTACAGCAGCAGCAGACGATGCTACAGCAGCAGCAGATGGTACTACAGCAGCAGCTGACGGTGGTACAGCAACAGCAGCAGCTGACAGTGCTACAGCAGCACCAGCAGCTGACAGTGCTACAGCAGCAGCAGACAATGCTACAGCAGCAGCAGACGGTACTACAACAGCAGCAGCTGACGGTGGTGCAGCAGCAGCTGACGGTGCTACAGCAGCAGCAGCAGCTGACAGTGCTGCAGCAGCATCAGCAGTTGACCATGGTACCACGGTATTTTGATATTTCTCACCCTTTTTACCACAGGGTTGGCACTAGAAGCTTTCTTGGGGCCCATGGTCACTTATTTTGCAGATAAAATCACCAAAAACACTGTAATAATACGAAATGTTACGATTGTATGCTTGGATGTTACCGCGGAGGCTGGCCTGTAACCAATGCCACCGGCGGAACATGCGAGGCTGGCTCAGGCCTCACATAGACGTGTCTCGGACGAACAGCGTTGAGCGGGTTTTTTAGCGGTATGCGAGGCAAAATCTTAGCGATAAAATGTATCGGTATGCGGATTTAACGTTATGTAAGGCCAACGGTATGCGGGGGTCCACTGTATATCACTGAAATCACTAACCTCATCAGAGCATAATTCCGTAAGTTTTCCATCAAATTTTTTACTTTTGGTGTCATTAGCATCGGGAAAAGATTCTCTATCATTTCATAAGAAATTTTTTTTTTTTTTCTTCAAATATTTTGTGACAGAATGACAGTTTCAGAAATGGGCTTGCGACAGTCAAAGGGTTATTGCCACACAAAAAAAGGTTTTAACATAATTTTTTTCAATATTTGTTTTTGTTTTCAGGCTGTTCCAATTACTGAGTCATTTCCATATGAACCCAATGAATTCTGGGTCATCAAAACTGGTGCAGTGGAGCCAGGCAGTTTCCAGATTACTCTGAAGTTTTCAGGATCACTTCAGAGAGGCATTTTGGGCTTATACTATTCTGAATACACTGATGGACCAGGAAATAAAAGGCATGTAATTTATTTTTTTTATTTAAAAATATCACAGTGAAAACAGAAAAATGAATGCTTTCATGTGCTTACACAATTTTCAAATTTCTTCCATAATTTTATATATAATATATATATATTTTTTTTTTTTTTTTTTCACCAAGTCGGCCGTCTCCCACCGAGGCAGGGTGACCCAAAAAAGAATGAAAATCCCCAAAAAGAAAATACTTTCATCATCATTCAACACTTTCACCACACTCGCACATTATCACTGTTTTTGCAGAGGTGCTCAGAATACAACAGTCTAGAAGCATACACATATAAAGATACACAACATATCCCTCCAAACTGCCAATATCCCAAACCCCTCCTTTAAAGTGCAGGCATTGTACTTCCCATTTCCAGGACTCAAGTCCGACTATATATATATATATAATATATGTCAAAGTGGGAAGTCTGAATGTGGGTGGATGTTGTGCAGATGATAAGAGAGATGATTGTGGATGTTATGAATGAGAAGAAGCTGGATGTCCTGGTTTTAAGTGAAACAAAGCTGAAGGGGGTGGGAGAGTTTCAGTGGAGAGGAATAAATGGGATTAGGTCAGGGGTTTCAAATAGAGTTAGAGCTAAAGAAGGAGTAGCAATAATGTTGAAGGATAAGCTATGGCAGGAAAAGAGGGACTATAAGTGTATTAATTCAAGGATTATGTGGAGTAAAATAAAGATTGGATGTGAAAAGTGGGTTATAATAAGCGTGTATGCACCTGGAGAAGAGAGAAGTGTAGAGGAGAGAGAGAGATTTTGGGAAATGTTGAGTGAATGCGTGGGGAGTTTTGAATCAAGTGTGAGAGTAATGGTGGTTGGGGATTTCAATGCTAAAGTGGGTAAAAATGTTATGGAGGGAGTAGTAGGTAAATTTAGGGTGCCAGGGGTAAATGTAAATGGGGAGCCTTTAATTGAGCTATGTGTAGAAAGAGATTTGGTAATAAGTAATACATATTTTATGAAAAAGAGGATAAATAAATATACAAGGTATGATGTAGCACGTAATGAAAGTAGTTTATTAGATTATGTATTGATGGATAAAAGGTTGATGGGTAGGCTCCAGGATGTACATGTTTATAGAGGGGCAACTGATATATCGGATCATTATTTAGTTGTAGCTACAGTTAGAGTAAGAGGTAGATGGGAAAACAGGAAGGTGGCAACAACAAGTAAGAGGGAGGTGAAAGTGTATAAACTAAGGGAGGAGGAAGTTCGGGCGAGATATAAGCGACTATTGGCAGAAAGGTGGGCTAGTGCAAAGATGAGTAGTGGGGGGGTTGAAGAGGGTTGGAATAGTTTTAAAAATGCAGTATTAGAATGTGGGGCAGAAGTTTGTGGTTATAGGAGGGTGAGGGCAGGAGGAAAGAGGAGTGATTGGTGGAATGATGAAGTAAAGGGTGTGATAAAAGAGAAAAAGGTAGCTTATGAGAGGTTTTTACAAAGCAGAAGTGTTATAAGAAGAGCAGAGTATATGGAGAGTAAAACAAAGGTAAAGAGTGGTGAGAGAGTGCAAAAGGAGAGCAGATGATTGAGTGGGAGAGGCACTGTCAAGAAATTTTAATGAAAATAAGAAAAAATTTTGGAGTGAGTTAAACAAGTTAAGAAAGCCTAGGGAAAGTATGGATTTGTCAGTTAAAAACAGAGTAGGGGAGTTAGTAGATGGGGAGATGGAGGTATTACCTGGAGAGTTTACCTGGAGAGAGTTCCGGGGGTCAACGCCCCCGCGGCCCGGTCTGTGACCAGGCCTCCTTAGGTCAGTGTCCCAGGATGCGACCCACACCAGTCGACTAACACCCAAGTACCCATTTTACTGATGGGGAACATAGACAACAGGTGGAAAGAAACACGTCCAATGTTTCTACTCTGGCTGGGAATTGAACCCAGGCCCTCACCGTGTGAAGCGAGAGCGTTAACCACCAGGCCACCAGAGCCTGGTGGCGAAAATATTTTGAGGAACTTTTAAATGTTAAGGAAGAAACAGAGGCAGTAATTTCATGCACTGGTCAGGGAGGTATACCATCTTTTAGGAGTGAAGAAGAGCAGAATATAAGTGTGGGGGAGGTACGTGAGGCATTACGTAAAATGAAAGGGGGTAAAGCAGCTGGAACTGATGGGATCATGACAGAAATGTTAAAAGCAGGGGGGGATATAGTGTTGGAGTGGTTGGTACTTTTGTTTAATAAATGTATGAAAGAGGGGAAGGTATCTAGGGATTGGCGGAGAGCATGTATAGTCCCTTTATATAAAGGGAAAGGGGACAAAAGAGACTGTAAAAATTATAGAGGAATAAGTTTACTGTGTATACCAGGAAAAGTGTACGGTAGGGTTATAATTGAAAGAATTAGAGGTAAGACAGAATGTAGGATTGCGGATGAGCAAGGAGGTTTCAGAGTGGGTAGGGGATGTGTAGATCAAGTGTTTACATTGAAGCATGTATGTGAACAGTATTTAGATAAAGGTAGGGAAGTTTTTATTGCATTTATGGATTTAGAAAAGGCATATGATAGAGTGGATAGAGGAGCAATGTGGCAGATGTTGCAAGTATATGGAATAGGTGGTAAGTTATTAAATGCTGTAAAGAGTTTTTATGAGGATAGCGAGG